>NC_140658.1:12703816-12747816 GCF_978046115.1 Saccoglossus kowalevskii
CGATGTTTTACCTCCGAGGAAATTGTATATACCAGTTCTACCTTTCAGGGTGAACTACAAACTGATGTTCCCACTCTGTTCCAAATGCGCGGAAACCATGAATCAAGACAAATGTCACCACAGTGTCAATGAACGTCAACTGACGGGTGTTTGGTGCACTCCGGAATTGAAAAATTCTGAAGAAGTAGGGTATCACATCACCAAGATATATGAAGTTTGGCATTACGATGAGTCGGCAACCTACAACCCCGAGACTGGAGAAGGAGGGTTGTTCACAGAGTACATCAACATGTTTCTGAAAATTAAACAAGAGTCTTCTGGTTATCCCGAGTGGTGTCACACCGTTGAAGACCAAACCATGTACATCCAAAGATACCACGAAAGAGAAGGTATCGTCTTGGATAGAAGCAAGATAATCCCAAATCCAGGCCTCAGAGCTCTTACCAAGCTAAACCTCAACTCATTCTGGGGAAAGCTGGGACAGAGATCAAACTTTGGACAGAGCACATATGTAGAAACGTCCGCCAAACTGTTGGAAATGTTGATGGATAGTACAAAGAATGTCACAGATCTTTCTTTTGTCTCTGACGAAATGGTTCTTGTCCAGCACTGCGATAAAGAAGACTACATTACCGAAGCACCCAATACGAACGTTGTACTGGCTGCCATGACGACAAGCTATGCTCGACTTAAACTCTACAGTGTTCTGGAGAAATTAGGTAGTAGAGTCTTGTACTTTGACACAGATTCTATCATTTACATCCAGCGAGCTGGAGAATGGGATCCACCAACAGGTGATTATCTCGGAGATTTGACGAGAGAAATAACTCCAGTGGATAATTACATCACACATTTCGTATCGGGAGGACCGAAGAATTACGCATACCGATTACACAAACCGGACAAAAGTGGGAACCAAACAGTGTGTAAAGTGAGAGGGTTCACCCTCAATTACAGAAATCAACTGGAAATTAATTTTGACTCCATGAATCGACTCGTTCGGAGAACAAGTGGCCCTCTACATGTCAAAGACCCCCGAAAAATAACGCGCAAGGGAGATAGAATATTCAATAGAGAAGAAGTTAAAACATACAGTTTAGTGTATGACAAATGGGTGATACAAGACGATTACTGTACCCTCCCATACGGTTTCTAAAAACAAAACAAAAAATATATAAATAAAAGCGAGATCATCGTTTACTCCATTCATCCATTTGAACTTTGAACAATCACATTGACATGGATTCTACCAAATCGGACATGGTTCTATCACTCATCTATTCTGGCTTATGCACACTACCTTATTTTGTTTTGAACTGGATGTTGAAAAAGTACATTGAAGAACGTAAAAAGAGACGCGATAACGAGCGAGGTTCTATTATATCGTCATGGATGCAAGATTGAAACACCCATTTACCTCTCTTGTGTGCGGTCCTACACAGTCTGGGAAGACATTTTTAGTCAAACAGATATTAGAACAATGTGACAGCGTCATATCTCCACCACCAGACGTTATCTATTGGTGCTACGGCGAGTTTCAGCCAGCCTATTTGGAAATGATGAAGACAGTGCCTCAAATTCGCTTTATCGAAGGGATACCTCCAGATATTGGTAGAATAATTGAGCCGTCTAAAAGAAATTTGTTGGTGATAGATGATCTGATGACAGAAACGGGTAACGATAAACAAATCGCCCAGTTCATCACGAAAGGATCTCACCATCGAAATTTATCCGTGATATTGATTTTGCAAAATCTCTTTCATCAGGGCAGACAATCGAGAACCATCAGTCTCAACACGCACTACATTTTCCTGTTTAAAAATCCAAGGGACGCATCACAAGTCAACGTTCTGGCTAGGCAAATGTACCCCGGAAACATTAAGTTTCTTCAGGAGGCATTCACCGATGCCACGGTTACCTCCTCGTGGATCTGATCCAGACACCCCTGAGGAAATACGCATTCGAACGAACATACTTTCATCTCAAGTACCGATAGTGTACGTGAGAAAGGTATAAAAAAGACAGTCTTTCATCGTCAGTCATTTCACCATGTCATCCCGCATGCGAAAGAACGCTGATTTTCTCTCTGTATTACAGAAGGCCAACTCGAAACAACAAAAGGGGATAATTGATGGAGCCTCTAGTGACTTGATACAGTGTCTGTGCGAATGCTCGCTCAATGTGTTGAAAGGGAACGTCCAGCTATCACCTAGTCAGAAACGAAAATTGGCGTTGTACGTGAAACATCTCCGAGCACTGTCCAATAAGAAAACTTCAGTCAAGAAAAAGAAAAAAATTCTGGTTCAGAAAAGGGGTTTCCTAACCGCCTTAATCGCTCCCTTAATTTCGAGCATACTCCCACCTTTACTCGGTCTTAAATAGATGTAATCCGTGAAGAAGATGGCTTTAGTCCCTGCTGAGCTATTATCTACCATTCAAAGCCAGAATGCTCAAATCACGAGACCTGTGGTGAAATCATTGACTTCGCTGGATAGAGACATGAATGACAAAACGCAAATGGAAGAATTGCCTGAAGATGAAAAAGTCAAACTGTACCAACAAGTTCTGCGCAAGTACTTGTTGTTGCGGGAGAAGAAAAACGAACCGATTCCAATCTCCGTTATGCAGCAATTACCCAGTGCTGTCCGTGTAGCCGATCGGGAAAATCAACCCCACAAAGACGGTGTACCAGATCAAATTACATCCGAAGTCTTACAAAGTGTTCCCAAGAGCATGCAGAGAAAAGCGAAGCTTCTACTACAGAAAGTTAAACAGAACCAACGGGTCGACTGGGGTGAAAATGGTGAATTAATCATTGATGGACAATCCGTGCCAGGCACGCACATCATCGATTTAGTCAATGATTTCTTGCGTAAAAGGAAGAATTTCACCCCCACAGGTTGGAGAGAATTTGCCGAAGTTATGAAAATGTCAAATGTACCTCAAGATCTAGTTAGCAATACTGATCGGTGTCTTACATGCATACCAACACACTCAAGGGGAGAGTTCCGAAGAGACGTGGACCCCATGTGGTTTCCACTCCCATTCATCCTCGACACACGTGGGTGACGTATTAAATAGAACCTCTTCGCAACCGCTAGATCTCACTTTGGTTCAGTCGGTCGTGATGGATCCACGCTGTCCTGCTTTGCTTTCGTTTATCGAACGTATCCACTGCCTCTGCGCGTGTGAAATAACCACACCCGTAAACAATGACGAAGAAGATGGACACCGTGCTAGACAAACTGTTTTACGATGTCCAAAGTCCTGGAAGTTACGGGGGTTTGAATTCCCTTTACGCTGCCGTAAAAAAAACAAAGAGAGGAAAAAAGATAACCAAGTCGAACATGAAGAAGTGGTTGAGTAAACAGGATACATACACTCTGCACAAACCCTCCAGACGGTCCTTTAAAAGAAGGAGGGTAGTGGTTTTCCAAGTGGACGAGCAGTGGGAGGCCGATCTATGCGATCTCTCCTCAATATCCAGATACAACAGAGGATACAAGTTCTTATTGACGTGTATCGACGTTTTTTCGAAATATGCTTTCGTCGTACCTCTGAAAGACAAGAGAGGGGGGAGTTTGGTCGAGGCATTTCGGAAAATACTTAAGAAGGGGCGTCGCCCCGACGTTTTGCACACGGACAGAGGAACTGAATTCACCAACAGACTTTTTTCAGAACTACCTCAAGAGCGAAGACATTAAGTTCTTCACTACAGGCAATGAGACTAAAGCCAGCGTTGTGGAGAGATATAACAGAACCATCAAGGGAAAAATTTTCAGATATTTCACGAAGAACAACACGTTGACTTATCTGCCTGTATTAGACGACATGGTACGTTCTTACAACAATACTCATCACAGAATTATAAATACCAAACCCTCACTTGTTACCTATGCAAACCAGAAAAAGGTCAGAGACGTATTGTATGGTGATTTAAGCACAGAGAAAAAGGGTTGGAAGAAGATTTATAAACTCGGTGACAGAGTCAGAATCAGTAAAACCAAACACGTTTTCAAGAAAGGATACCTGCCCAATTGGACCGAAGAGGTATTCACGATTGTTGGACGCCTCAATACGCAACCACCTGTTTACAAAATTTCAGATTACAATGGTGAAATGTTGGAAGGTACTTTCTACGAAGAAGAACTTCAGAAAATAGTAAAGGACAATGATGCATTGTACATTGTGGAGAAAGTACTGCGCAAGAGAAAACGTAAAGGCCGTGTGGAATATTTCGTTAAGTGGCGTGGGTATGACGATTCGTTTAATTCTTGGATCAGAGACTTGGAACGTTTATAAATACCTTTCACACGATGACCTGATTCATTTCAAAGATCATCATGTCGGGGCAGGATTTCTTTTTGACGCTCCCTAGTAATGCCTCGCTTGATGTGTTCCCGAACAACACGTTGACAAAATACACTGTCAAACTACCGAGAACGGTTTCGTTAGATTGCAATTGGGAAGTAGCGTTGGCCGACATCCACTACCCAAATTCATGGTACAATGTTGTACATGGTGAAAATAGGATCTTTTACGATGCCTCACCCAGTCTGAGAGATCACGGAGAAGTGAAATTGAATCCGGGCTACTACAACTCGCTCGAAATGATTTTAGACGCGATTCGAGAAAAAGGTCTGCCACATGAAATACTGATGACATATAATTCGAGGTCTAGGAGAGTGACCATTGCAGTCGAAGAAGGAGCTCGTGTAATCTTGATGGGCGGATTGGCCGAACTGTTAGGATTTCCCACAAATACAACAATTACAAACGAAAGACGCACTAGTCCCTACCTTGCTGATGTTAGAAGTTTGTATTCTCTCTACGTGTATTGCAATATAGTCGAACACCAAATGGTCAGTGATGTTTCCGTACCTCTCTTGAGAATAGTCAACATTGAAGGAACCCACGGTGATAGCGTCAATCACACTTACAACAAACCATACTTTCTCCCAATTCGAACGTCAACATTCGAGACTGTGGAGATTGATATAAGGTCTGATACGGGGGAGAAGGTGCCATTTCAACGTGGGCGTGTGATCGTGACGCTGAGTTTTCGCAAAGCTCGTCCTTCGCTACTGTGAAGAAAAGTAAATGAACAGACATCGACCTTACACTCCCCACGTGGGGGTTTATAGAAATTACTACATGAATCAGATTGGACGGGGATCTGTATTTTCTGGCGCAAGACTGCAACGCGGATATGGAATCGGAAGTATGTTTTCTGGATTGGCGAGATCGGCCGCACCTCTGTTAACACAGGGTCTGAAAGCAGTGGCAAAACCAGCGCTCGATGCCGGTTTGGGTATTCTAGGTGACGTTGTACAAGGGAAAAACTTTGAAAAAGCGGCTTCGAGTAGAGCAAAGACTGCAGGTCGTCAAATTACTTCTTCGGTATTGAGCAATTTATTTGGAAGACCCTCTCAAACAGGACGAGGACGCAGCATCAAAAGGAAGAAGACAACAACAAGACGTGTCATTTCTTCCAAGGCTAAGAAGAGGAGAAGATCTCAGGATATATTCGACTGAACATCATGGCTTTTGTACACGAACACTCCTGCGAATGTGCAAAGACGGAACTCGATCTCTTTACTATTCCTCCGACACAGAGAAGTATTGAAAAAGGAAGTTATTAAGAGGTAAACCCACTCACGAATATAGCCGATGGTCCGTTCGAATTCGTAATACCTTCGGCCGGAAGTGACTACATCGATATTGGTTCTACGCTTTTGCACATCAAGGCTAAAATCACGAATGCCAACGGAAGTAATTTGGCTGCGGACGCCACTGTAGGGCCTGCAAACTTGTGGTTGCATTCCCTCTTCAATCAAATCGATGTGTACCTGAATGGAAAGCAGATTTCGGACGCATCTCCTACTTATTCTTACAGAGCCATGATCGAAACGCTATTGAATTATGGAGGGGACGCCAAATCAACGCAGATTGGTGCTGCAATATTTGAGAAGGACACTGCTGGAAAAATGAATGTCGCAAACCCGAGAGCTGATGATGGTGATGCTAACATGGGACTCAAACGTCGATTTGCATATACATCGCTCAGTAAGACGGTCGACATGATCGGACGAATACACGGAGACATATTTTTTCAACCAAAGTATTTACTCAATGGGGTGGAAGTTAGACTGAAATTTCATCGAAGTAAAAATCAGTTCTGCTTGATCAGTTCAACCGAAAATCCAGCATTCAAAGTAGTCATCACCGATGCTACCCTCCTAGTGAGAAAAGTCAAGTTGAGCCCCAGCGTACAACTGGGACACGTCGAAGCGTTGAAACAGGGTACTGCAAAATACCCCATTGATCGATGCGTTATGAAAATCGCTTCCATCCCGGCTGGTACAATGTCATTAAACAAAGATTTGATCTTCCTCGGTCAGCTGCCCAAAAGGATCATCCTGTGTCTGGTTTCTAATACGTCTTTCAACGGATCCTACGAAACCAATCCATTCAACTTCCAGAATTATGGTATCACATCACTGGTTCTCAATGTTAGAGGTGAGCAAGTTCCGGCAAAGCCATTGAAGACGGACTTCACGGCAGGTGGTGGTAGAAGTTGCATCATGGCTTATTACAGTCTATTTACCGGTACAAATAAAATGGGTCACGACCAAAGCAACGGCATCACTCGAGACGAATATCCCGAAGGGTACACAATCTTCGCATTTGACCTCAGTCCCGACGAATCGGCCAGTGATTATCACCTCAATTTGATACAAGAAGGAAAGATTGGTCTTGAGATTCAGTTCAGACAAGCATTGACTGAGACTGTGTCTGTTTTGATTTATGCTGAATACGACAACGTTATCGAGATTGACAGAGACAGAAACGTATTGACCGATTTCTAGCTGCGATGGACACGAATCAACTGAATCATATTCTGTCGACTAATCCATACACTAGAAATGTGTTCTTCGGCGTTTATGCTAGAGATCAACTGCCTAAGGCAAAAGTGTTGGAGTATCCTGCAGCGTTCGTATCAAACACCGATGACAGTAGCGGAGGTGGGACACATTGGGTGGCTTTTTATCTAAAGGATCCCTACCGCGGAGAATATTTTGACTCGTACGGATGTCAACCTTATTACGCGGAATTTAAGAGATTTCTCGATAAAAACGTTTGTACATGGATCTACAATCATCAAATACTACAAGCTCCGTTCTCTACAGTGTGTGGTCAATACGTCCTGTATTACTTGCTGCGCAGATGTCAAGGGGAACCTATGAAGTCCGTAGCCGACTCTTTTACGCATGATAGACATTTGAATGACATTTATGTGAACAGATATATCGAAAACGTAACCGGACTCAACCTCCCTATTTTTGACAAATATTTTTTCCCACACAGTTTTACTAGACGACTTATACTTTTGAAATTCCACATGTATATATAACTTGTACCCTCTTTATGTAACTATCGATTTCATATTATTTCTCTTTTTTTCTTTTCATCACAGATGAGCGATTCTGATTCTGATTAGAAAAAGTGTGTATTGACTCTTCGATGTTACTCGTTTTTCTCGTTTTTTATTATAATCGAATACTTAACCGCATTTGAAAATGTATGTATTTCAATGTATGTATGTATCTATGTATTTTCAACCTTTTTTAAAAAATGACGTTTTTAAATCATATTATTATTCCTAAGAATATCATTCTTATATTACTCCTAATAATATCATTCTTATATTACTCAGTGTGAATACTTAACAGCGTTTGAGAATGTATACCATTTCAATTTATGATTAATTACTTCAAAAAAGCAACAAAACACAAAAAACAAAAAAACAAAAAATATATTTCATGTAACTGATCTTACTAGTTTTTTGTCAAAAATGTATACCCTATGTATTTCAACTATTTTAAAATGTCATGTTTTTAATGCTAATATTCTTCTTTTGTGTAATAAACGTTAGTTTCTAAAATGACATGTATTTATTTGTGTGTGAGCGCCCTCTGTCGTTCGTTCTGAAAACTTCATGATGATGACGCCACATTTTACGACGTCATCACCCCCAATATGACGTCACCGTCCCATCCAAATATGACGTCATGAACCGCGCCCTCATAAGATGACGTCACATTTTATGACCTCTTCACCCCAATATGACGTCACCGCCCCATCCAAATATGACGTCATAAACAGCGCCCTCATAAATTATTCACATATTCCCATTGTGACGTCATCCGGCGACACTATAGGTCATAATTTATTCACATATTCCCATTGTGACGTCATCCTGGCGACACTATAGGTACGACCATGAGGGCGCTGTTCATGGGATGACGTCATTATGATGACGTCATATTGGGATATGATGACGTCATCCCATCCAAACATTACGTCAAATCACGGGATGACGTCATCATATCCCAATATGACGTCATCGCAATGACGTCATCCCATGAACATCGCCCTCATGGTCGTACCTATAGTGTCGCCTAAACTACTACCTTAGTAGTAGCTTCGCGATGAGTGCCTTAGCAATGATTGGTTTCTGCGATGAGTGGCAAACACTTTTCATCAGTTTGTGTCATTAACAACCAGTGTTATCTGGAATACAATATATAATTAAAATGATATAAAGTATATGAGATATATAATTATATGCATAAATAATACACACAAATGAGAAAACGCTTTCCGTGTTAAGAGTTATTTAAATTAATGTTTGTTAACAATTTTATAAACTGGCTTGGAAATTCCCACCACCAATACAAATTTGCATAATTCTGTTTACTTTGCATGTGTACTATGAATGTATATTTTAATACATATTGTCATATAACATAGACAATAATAATTTGTCCATTCCATGAGACATTTCCTCTATCTGTGTAACTTCATATTTGAGTGTATAGTAATAAAAATGATATACGTTACTTGGGATGTAATATATCCTAGCTAGTTTCTAGTGGAACCCCTCATATTACTTGACACTAGTCTATGAATATGTTGCGAACGATGAAAGTGGTATACGTTAACTGGAGGAGACAACTTAACACATACTGTCCATCAATTACTGAGATACAAAGGGTGGCAGCCGCATGACTCAAGGTTTTGACAGGGTGTAAAATCGCGACTTTACGTACCTCTTGGTCTTTGATATAGCTCTATAAAATTCACTACAATGTGTTGAATCCATGTGGGCATGGAAGCTGTGATGTTTTCCACTGAAGAAAACTTACTGTGAACACATGTGTGTATAAGTGCTATTTATCCGTTTTCAACGCATGACCCCCTCCCCGCCACCTTCACGAACTCCAATATGTCGCGTTTTTTGTTTGGATCAGGACAACTGCGATTTAGCGAGGGGTCACTGTATCACTAATGTATTGCAATTCAACAAAATAAAATTAAGAAATTGCAATATAAAATATTCAACGAGTGACAATGATGGGTGTATTTCACGGTTAGTGTTTCAATAAATATTTGCTCACTATTGTAGAAAATGGCTTGGTAGTTCCCACCACCATTTATATATAATGTTACATCATGTTGGCAAAAGTTTAACTATCGGTAATCCGAAAGTCACTCTAGATAATTTTGTTTACTCTGTATGTGTACTACGGTTGCATTTTGTTATTTGTTATCATTTTAATGGTGTGCATATTTTACCGGCAATACATAACGGTACACTTTACAAAAATACCCATTATATATTTATCAATTATAGTTACCATTATAAAACCAGAACAAAAGAAATAATGATAACGTGTTACTTCATGCGGAAATTCTAATGAGATGCATTTTTATTTTGAAGTATCATGTTCATGTATACCATAGGGTCCATAGTATCGTTTACTTACTGATACTACTGACTACACTTTGTACTTGGCAGTTCCCATCATAATTATCGGATTATTTGGAAACATAATATTGTAATGTAAATTTCTTTTACTAATGTTTACTAATGTTGACGCTACCTTCAGAGACTCATGTTGACTATGCGCCGGATCGTTTACTAATTTAATACTTATCAGTGTAAAATTCGACGGAGGAAAAGTCAGGAAAAGTCAGAATAGTCAAGAAAACTTAAAGAATGAGAATAGTCTATCAGCCGTTGCTGTCCACACCAGCGATATTTGCACATAGAAATTGAGAATCATAATTGCATATAAATGAGCAAAACAGCTATTCCGGCCATCAATCGAATCATCAGTCGTTATGATTGATTTAACTGATAATTGCTTAGATGTCTGAGACCGAATGTTGAGTTGAGTTCGAGAGTGTGTTTATATTTACGGCGATGTCAACGTTATTGATTACATCACAGCCCCCAACACTGATTGCTTTAGAGGCGCGTTGAAAAGGAAGCCTATTTTGGGCTAGTTCCATTGTCGCATTTCGGAGTGTAGAGAGAGATGACTTTGGCCCTATGTCCTATGGCTCTTGTGTTTCAAGCCAAAAAAACAACACAGATTCTCGGGGATGTGGGAATAGGTGACAAATTCCAAAACAATGAAAGAAAATCGTAACTTACTGCACATGAATTTCATGATGAAGTTTTCAACATTGTGGTGCGTGACTGCAGTCTTTGAAACAAAAATAAGGGATTCTGAAAACGCAATTGATGGCATGACAAAAAACGCAATGTAATGCAAGTTATGCAATATCACGACGAATGTGTATATTTTCAAAATATAAATTTACTAACACTAAATTCTTGTTATTTACATTCGTTGAATAAATGTATCTAGAAGGGGATGTATGTAGTAATACGTTGGAATAGTTTTCTAATAATGCATAGTAAATGTTACATTACAAAATATATTTCAATGATACACGACAAACAAAAATCATACTGTACCAATATACTACTAGCTGGAGACCAGGTGTGAATAGATAGATACACTAGATATATATCCAACATATTAAAGGCGAACATGTACATGTTTACAATCCTATGATCACCTTCATTCAATAGAAAACGTTGTCTGTTTCATCTATTTCATATCAAAACATTATGATCTAAACGTCATCACGCTTTTGCATATATGACGAATTAGAAAAATACCACATATCTGAAGGTTTCTGTGCCCTTACTTCTTACAACATTTTGGTCCAGTTTATCGATTTTATAACTCAACTTCTCATTCCCTTTCAATGCTATCTCATTTTTAGAAAGAAAGTACATTCTGAATGTCTCTGTTCCCTGACTCACTTGTTCAATGCCACTCCTGTTATCCTCTTGAGTACTTTTCAAAAAATCTAACATGAACAATGATCCCTTCTCCAGCTGATCAGCGTTCTTTATGGACTGGATATTACGAGTGTGCATCTGTTCTCCTAGATCGCTTGAATAAACAAAACTCTTCTCACATTCTTTGCACTGGATGTGATTTTTTAGACCACGAGACTGATTGAAGCATTTCACGCATTGTTTGCACTGAAATGGCTTCAATCCTTTATGTGTAAGCATGTGATTTCTTAGACCACCAGAATGAGTGACGCATTTCTCGAATTGTTTACACTGAAATGGCTTCAATCCTGTGTGTGTAGCCATGTGGTGTTTTAGATTAAAAGACTGAGTAAAGCATTTATCACATTGTTTGCAGTGAAATGGCTTCAATCCTGTATGTATAAGCATGTGAGTTTTTAGACTACCAGACTGAGTGAAGCATTTCTTGCATTGTTTGCACTGAAATGGCTTCAATCCTGTATGTGTAAGCATGTGAGTTTTTAGACTACCAGACTGAGTGAAGCATTTCTTGCATTGTTTGCACTGAAAAGGCTTTAATCCTGTATGTGTACGCATGTGCTCCTTCAGATTCCCCGACAGAGTAAAACACTTCTGGCATTGTTTGCACTGAAATGACTTCAATCCAGTATGTGTAAGCATGTGATTTTTTAGACTACCAGAATGGGTGAAGCATTTCTTGCATTGTTTGCACCGAAATGGCTTCAATCCCGTATGTGTAAGCATGTGCTGTTTTAGATTACAAGACTGACTGAAGCATCTGTCACATTGTTTGCACTGAAATGGCTTTACCCCTGTATGTACACGCATGTGCACTTTTAGATAACTTGAACTAGTATAACGCTTCGCACATTGTTTGCACTGAAATGGCTTCAATCCTGTATGTGTAAGCATGTGATATTTTAGACTACCAGACTGACTGAAGCATTTGTTGCATTGTTTGCACTGAAATGGCTTCAATCCTGTATGTGTAAGCATGTGATTTTTTAGACTACCAGACTGAGTGAAGCATTTCTTGCATTGTTTGCACTGAAAAGGCTTTAATCCTGTATGTGTACGCATGTGCTCCTTCAGATTCCCCGACAGAGTAAAACACTTCTGGCATTGTTTGCACTGAAATGGCTTCAATCCTGTATGTGTACGTATGTGAGTCTTCAGATTCCCCGACTGAGTAAAACACTTCTCGCATTGTTTGCACTGAAATGGCTTCAATCCTGTATGTGTACGCATGTGAAGTTTTAGATCACAAGACTGAGTGAAGCATTTCTCGCATTTTTTGCACTGAAATGACTTCAATCCTGTATGTGTACGCATGTGCGTCTTCAGATTCCCCGACTGAGTAAAACACTTCTCGCATTGTTTGCACTGGAATGGCTTCAATCCTGTATGTTTTTCCATGGACTTCACACATTTAGGTTCTCTGTTGATTTTATCAACACCTCTATTGATATCTGGCTGTGATGTTATTTTGCAATCTGTATTTACTTCCATTTAGAGGGCATATAAGTATAGCTGAGTGTACGAGATTGAATGCAATATGAAGGTAGTCTTATTGGATGTGGTCAATTTGAAATGTGCTAGATTGTAATAAAAAACTAAACTCAGCAAACAATCACATTACACATTTTACGCCAAAGAACTAATATGTAATTCTAAAATCACACATTTCAGTTGTGTTGTTGTTTTCATTAATAATTCAAAGCATACCATGCGACATTAAAAGCATAATTCTCCATGTGTATATGTTGGTAGCTTTCATATAAATTTTCAGTGACTTGAGTATATAAGTGTTTAGGAATTTGTATCACTTCTCTGGAAATCTTGAAAATCTTGGGAAATGAAATGTACTACATTGTATTCCAGGGCTTCATTGTGTGAAGTGTTCTTCATCTATAAATTGGCAGCAAGTTCAGTTTTCACCTACAAAATAACAGAATGAAACAGTATAACAAAATATATTTGGAGTGCAACATCATGAAATGATGGATATCTAACTGCAGTTTACCATGTCTGTATGTGCCTCTACATAGCCTAGCCTTAACCTATCAAAATATTATTAACTGGCATGGTAGAATATTAGCTGACAAGAATGATTCCAGCATAATAAGCGGGTCTAGCTCGAATGCTAGTTTTCTATGTGTCTCTACAGAACCTAGGATAAAGTGGAATGTATCTAAATAAAAATACGGTGTGATAACAATGCAGCCTATCTATCTATAATACAACATTTCTATGTGTCTCTACAGAGTTTATCAACATAGCTACATGTAAATACTATTTAGAGATACCGTATCAATGTATAAGTATTATGTGATCACAAAGCACCATATCTAGCTAATTTTCTGTGCTTCATGTGATACAATAAAAAATAAAAATAAAAGTAAGGTGTGATATCAGAGCAGCCTACATAGCTAGAATGCTAGTTATCAAAGTGTCTTTTTAGAGGCTGAAATATTACCTACACTTGGATGTATTAAATGTATTAAAATAAAAGTATGGTATGATGTGATATCATATCAGCCTACATAGCTAGAATTAGGCAGAGTGTTTCAACCCACCTGTTCACATAGTTCATACCCACCATAGACTCAGGTCAGTCAAAATTATCTGTGATTCAGCCATCGACAGAGAGAGAATTACAGGTCAGGGAAGCCCCATGACCTCATAGATTTTCTTCCACAGAAGGAACCTGAAGTATATGGTAGGGTAAAAACTGTGTGAATAGGCGGGTTGAAAACCCTATGCCTAAATTCACTACATTCAATTACCCACCGCAGACTCCAGTCAGTGAAAATGACTATTTGAAACTGTAGAAACAGTAAAGGATGTCCCAGTCTGGGACAAACCCAGATGCGTAGGTGACTAGCATTCCAAAGAAAAAAGAGGCCGACACAGTTCTGCATGAGGGCATAGGCCGAAAACGAGACCATTACATGTCCAAGGTTTGCAGACGGGAGAAACTTCTCTGCACAAATCTATAGGAGAGACTACTCTTTCATCTATGCACAGTGAACCCTGTGGTCATCTGGGCCGGGTCAGTAACCATAGTATTACCCACTATTGAACCAACCTTTAAAAGGACCCTCTTCAATGGTTTGGGTGTCTCTTATAATAATAACTGGTAAAGACGTTTGCGCTCTCCAAAATGCTCAAGGGAGGCACCTAATGCAGCAGCCAATCGCAGTCAGCCAATCAGCAATCGCATAAACCCAAAGTGCTCGTACTTGGTGTCTCTGTAGACCCTTTGTCGAGAAAGTCAGATGGTCATAAACCTTGCACACTGTTACAGTGATCCACCTGGAAATGGAAGTCGGGAGGCTGGTCTGTCCTGCTTACCCTTGCCATAACACATAAACATGTGGTTGCTGCCATGCCTCGACTCCCGAGTATGATTCTTGTAGTAACTCAACACTCGGACAAGGCATAAAAGCAACTCCTCGCTGACAATGTTGGCTAGACAGGGGATGATGATAGGATCTTGGTGAGAAACGCGTTTCACGTCTTTAACACAGCTTAATTGACCATAAAGGTGACACAATCATCTGAGAAGAACAATGCCCCTAGCTCAGAATGACGCCTACCAGAGACAAGAGCTAGTAGAAAGACTGTTTTCTATGTCAAATATTTTGAGGGTGCTGATCTCAGAGGCTTTAAGGGTGGTCTGCTTAAAGCTGACAGTAAAACAAGTCCCAATTGTGCAGTTCTATTGTGCAGGGTCTAGGCTGTAAACAGTAGGTGGGAAGCAGTAAACAGTCTCCAAATAAGAGGACTATCGCCTAGTCTTGTCACCAAAGAATTCTCGATGGTGGGTGAAAAGGCTGTCCTATAGCCAATGATCGCTGCATGTGACAAGTCAACTGATCAAAAAAAGAGAAGAATTTGCTCTGCCAGAACTAACAGCAATGGAGATCTGGTCCCCGCTACTTATTGATATAGAGACCACCACTGTGTTGTTTGTGTGAAGCAAGACTCTGTGGCCTCAAACTATGGGTAGGGAGTGTTTCAGTGCTAAGTGCACTGCTTTCAGTTTGAGCCAATTTATATGCTTGCAGGGCTTGTTAATATAACAGGTGCCTCTCCAATCTGTGAGGGAGGCAACTGCTATCAGAGTCTTAGCCGTGGCGAGTGGGACCAAGGTAATCCCTTCCTGAGGTTGGCAATTGCCTTTCATCAAGGCAAGGCATCCCACACGAGTTACTCACTACTTCAGCTCCCATAGGTGAGCCTAGTGCTGCAACCAAGTGCGAATGCATAACGCTGGGCAACTACCCTGTGAACTGAGGTCATCATTCCAATGATACAGATCAGCTATTGAAGAGACACAGAAGGAATGTTGACTAGAACTTTGGCTATGCCACTTAGTGTTAGGCAACGAGCCTGCAATGGTTGTACCAAGCCTAAGTCCATGTTGAACTCCATGCCCAGAAACCCAAACGCTGTATTGGGTGTGGATGGGACTTTTCTCGATTTACTAGGAAGCCCAAATGGTGTAGTAAATCCTGTATTAGCCTTAATTGCTCGGCCAACAACCACTTGTTGGTTGTGTAGCAACCAGTTGTTTAGGTACAGGTTAATGTGTACCTACATCCAGTGCAGCAGTAGCACCACCACCTGTATTAACCCAGTTTCACCTTTCCAAAAAACAAACACATAGCAAAACTATTGAAACCTTGTCCGCAAGTTGAGACCAAGAATTGGCTAAATTTTTTGAAATAGTGACACGCGAACAACAACGACGATGCCAAAACCTTTCCTATACTATACATTCCCCTTTGTTTACACTACACTACGGGAAATGGAAAAAAAAATGAGCAAGGGCGTGTCTGAGACACCTCTGATGGCCTACATGGGGGTACAAAACATATATGCCTTGCTTGTTCCCCTCCAATCGGAGGCCGGAGAGCCAAATCCATCTGGTATCCCAGGAGGAAGCATTCCCTGCACACGAATATCTCTTGCTGGTGTGCTTCTTCCCCCTTGCTGAACAAGGAGCAACTGCAGGGGAGGCAACCTGCTATACCTGTATATGGTCTACCAGACAGGCAGGTTCTCAACCAAAGCCAGAATCCCGCAGGCAAACTCTGGCATGCTGCATGGAGTAGTCCACAAAGGTACCCACAGGAGCAACATGTTCCAGGGGCACAGCCGAATCAGTTTTTGGGGAACAACCTAGGAGGCGAAGGCGTTCAATGGACTGCTCCATCTGTAAAATGAACAAGGCATGCATGAGTGAAATTATTTACAGTTAAAAGCTGACACAAAGAGACCAAACAACATGGCACACAAAAAAATACACGGGGCTCAAAATAGGAAAAACTTAGCCCACCAGCCACTGCACGTCTACTACCAATGGCTCACACTTACTTCAGAAATCTGAAAAACTGGAGACTGAATCACACTGTTCTTGCTACGATGCACACTTGACGCGGAGAAAAGCAAAAGTGATCATAAAGCAAGATGGTGTCACCTGCCTTGTCTAGGTCATGTGATTCGTGACGTGGAAGAAAACAAAAATGGAGTCATGGGGCTTTCCCTGACATATATTTCTCTCCCCGTCGTTGGTTGAATCACAGATTAATGCCTACAGTTCAAAATAGTTAATTTGACTGACCAGAATCTATGGTGGGTAATTAAACGTAGTGCTTGCTTGTTTCCTCTTTGTCTTTATAGAACCATGGATTAATATACAATGTAGATGCAATGTATCAAAGTAAAAGTATGGTGTGATATCAGAGCAGCCTATCTAGTTAGAATACTAGTTTCATGTGTGTCACTGCAGAACCAATATGTAGATGTAAAAGTGTTGTGATATCTTTCTATAGAACCCTAGTAGAGTAAGACATAACCATCTACTTGTATACATATTTAAAATTACCGAAATGAACTACACTTACCTGAAGTGGATTCTGCATGTGAAACCTTTACTCAGTACCCTATACAAACTGGTTCTAATCAAAATATATATCTATGTTAAAAGAGTAAACAGATTATGTTGTTATTCAAGGACTTAAAATATAAATGATAATAAATACCAGTGTTTGGTTGTGCCAAGAGTGGCGAATAATTTCATCATGTTTAGCAAGCAATTTGCTTGATTTATTCTTCAGCATTTTTATAATCAACACAAGAATTAGTATTATTTCAAACGTTTTTTTTTTTTTTTTTCAAATCAGATGTTGGTCACTACGGGATATATGAAGTACCGTAAGCATATTGTACATTTTGACATAAATTTGCTATTTTCCACATTTTCTTTAAATATTTTTTTTGACATCGAGATGATCAGCCATCCACGTAACAGACTAATTACATATACATGTTGAACTAATTGAACTTAGCTGCTTTCTGACTTATAGAACAATAATCAATTGAAATTATTAACAATAGAAATGGTTTTGAGCGTAGCATTGACCACCAATCATGACAATGCTACCACGCTGTTTGTAGCTTTGGGAAAATCCTGATTACACACAAAAGATTAACAATAATGCAAACAAAATCATCAAAACTACAAAGAGTTCAGAAATTGTAATGATGAATACAAGTCATTGTTATAACCCAGTCGCCAACAGTTCTTCTACAGTGAAACACATTAGTTAATTAAAATATGATACATCAATATACTAGTTAATATTGCTTACAATTATATACGATTCATATAATCATTACAATTGTGGTGTGAATTATGTAAATTTGATCCCTTCTGTCACTAAGCCTTTGTTTTACTGCCCCTATTATAGCGTTGAACACGTGCTGGTAATTTGCATACCACATATCTATTGGAAAACAACTTGGTTAGGAAGTATCAATCTCAGTCGGAGATTGTTAATCATTTTCCTACTCAAATTGAAGGTTAATTGTGCTTGCTAAACAATTAAACCATACTCTTGACCTAATCAGTGACCAAATATAGAGCTGATTATTACAATGTGTCTCTGGTAACAGAGATTCTGTTTACCGATAAACATCCGTTATTGTGTCTAGTCTTCCATGGGCAAGGATGGAGGTCTGACACAGATGTAATCATTTCCCCAGCACCCTCGGGTAACACTTTTATTCCAAAGCATATTCAAAAGTGATGGTAGATTCATTTATAGTTAATTACTTCTCAATGTTATCATTTCCTTCAAGCTGTCTCGGTTTTAGTCTATTTTGTAGTCATATTTATTTTCTTTCCACTTTTGAACGCAAGTTGTTAAATTGAGAAAATAATTTCTCAAAAAATAGTTAACACTTATTATGGTGTAAATAACTCGATCAATTAATTTCCACAATTGCAAGTTCGTAAGATAAAGAAATAAATCCTTAGATTGGATATTTGATGTTGAAAAAAACATTATAACGCCTGAATTCAAACCCTCAATGAATTCCACAGAGGGTATAATACCACTATACCGCGGAGGATATTTTTCTTTTTCTTGAATTGTTTTTGAAATATAGGCCACACCACTGTGACACTTTAATATCGAGCATAACTAACCTTGTTTCTGTTTATTTCTTGTCAAAATCAGGTAACTGTCAGTTTAATTACTTAATATTTACTTAATAAGCTGTTTTCTTACTTATTTTTTTAGTTTTGCGTGGTGGCGTTTTGTCAGGTTTATTATTCCTTCCTGATATTCTTTATTTACATTTTATGGTTTGATATTTTTCAGTTTATTTGATTTTAAAGCTAATTTTGTTTTATCGCAATGGCACACTTGTGTAACATTCCACAACGTTGTTCTTTGACTATTGTTCATTTTGACGACTACTTTTGATGTCCTAATTAGTTGAGTGGGAAAGCCAAAACGATTGCTTTGGTATTGGCGAGTGTTTATCTAGTGTGATTCGCATCTTTGGCGTTTGTATTAGGCGGTTTTTCATTTCCCATGTTTGCTACGTTGTAATATGCGACCACTTCCCCGTTTTATTGTGATGTTTGAGTGTTAAATGATGTCTTCTTTGTCTGTCTCGCCATGACCTAGTTTTAAAATCTCGGCCAGGTTGTATGATCTTTGGCTTGACCCGACTGAATGTGTGATCGTCCTGCTTAACAAGCTAGGATTTATTACCGTTATTATCATTATATTATCACTATATTATTTGTATACAGCAATTCATATATAACGACCACTATTGAAGGGCATTTTTTGTGACATCAGCAATTCGTACAGCGTGGATTTGTATTCTGGAATTGTACCTGGACTTTTAACCAGCGTAAACGGATATTGCATTATTAAAAAATCATGTCATATTATTATAACTGAAATGTTGAACGTACTAATTTTGTCAATAAAAATAACGTTCTACCGTGAGATTATAACCTCCCTTTATTCTATACCAGTGCAAAGCAAGAAACGCAATGGTCGCATTCTTGGTCGCATGTGTTGAGATTACACGCCGTTGAGACAACAAACGCGATCGTTCATACATACAGTGTTCACAGGTATTATTTATAATTTCACAAGAACCATAACTCCACGAACATGAATGTTTGACGAGTATACTTCAATCGTAGATATATATCACTTACTTCGCATGGAATGTTCCTCAATCCTGACATAAGCTCGTCCTGTAAAATCTACACTCAATCGCACAATGGCGGAAACCCCGTTGACCTCAATAAAATGTTGTCACCGTAGAGGGCATTAATTTAACAGTGGTATCGCCTCTAGATGGCGCTTTTGTGAATTCCTTGTATCACAGGTCATCACATCACAGGTTCATTCTGCACAGTAGTCACGCTTTAGACAGGTATTGTTAAATAAATATTGTACTGTTAGAAAACCTTACCTTCAGTACCTCTAGGGTATCTCATACGAAAATATCTGCTTACAACTGGTTTTAATCCATGTCGAACACGTGCGCAAAATGACCGTTTTCGGCAAGGCTTATCAGCCACCTCAAGTTAAAAAAAACCATGAAATAAGAGCCAATGTCAATAGAGTAGCCTAGGTGTTAAAAGTGGATTAAGTACTGGCGGCTACCCGACTTCTGCATATGTATGTCTCTAAACGCTTGCTTTTCAGTTGATTTAGTCATCTTTTTTAACTCAGAAGCCCCCAAAACGTAACATTACATGTGAGAATGAAACTAATCCGTCGAGATTTCACGTTTTCCTCGTAAAAGGGATGCTGGCTGTTCCCTTTCTGGACTCCCTCCCACGTATACTAGTACTTCCAATTCCTACCATGTTCTCAGTTGGTGACGCTTGTCAAGCTAAAAATGCGCAATCAGTACTCATTTTCAAATTGCCCAATCTCTCACTATTTTCGCATTCTAATCAGCCGCATATCGCTTTATTTTCGACCGAAAAACGACCATATTTTCATCACTTTCTTTTTTCACTCGCTTATTAAAAACACTGGCCGCTTGTTCAAACACTGATCACTGGCACATGAATTGTCGAAATGGTTGTTTTAGTGCTAAAGTTTGGGATTCAACGAGTGTTAACTATTATTTAATTTCGAACAACACTTCCAATCCATCATACCTTGTATCTTTCGCGAACGCAACTTGCACTATGACCTCTTGTTATGTGAACGTTCCACAACAAGCTGATAGAGCGGGACTGTGTTCCGTTTAAATCCAGGGCTGCTACTGCGATTCAAGAATATGATTATCGAGACATTAACGTGATACAGGCAGTGCTAACTCATTAGGACAGAGAGCAGAGAAACCAGGAACATATGCCACGGCCATGTATTTGAAATGTGAGCGAGCAGACGGGCGATATTTCTGGGTTCACGCGGTCAAAAAATAAAGCAGAAATTATTCAACAAGCGGTTGCAAAAGCGAGTGAAAAAAAAATGATCGAAAAGCAGAAGCGAGCAGGGTGTTTGGTGAAATTAGTGCTGTACATTCAGGTCCTTTGTAAAAACACGATCGGCCAAGATCTGTCATTCTGAAGCACGCCAGAGACATAAAAAATGCAGTTTTGAATATTGACACCGTTCGTATTTTTTAAATGACAAAAAAACAAAAAAAAAGTGTATGCTGCTTAAGCGGTGATCGATCGAAACAGACTCGTTTTGCAAGTTTTAACGGCTACGTTTTGTTGAAGATAAAACACTTCACTTTCGGAGTTATTGCCAAATATAATGTACGACAGCAAAAAACAACATTTGGTTATATGAAATTGATTAGCATTCATGTACGTCAGAACTGTTGAAATTGTATCGTCTGTTTCGTCAACCGAACGTTACAACCCGAACCTGTTCGACAATTATTATTGCAAATGTAATTTCTTTATCCCTGGTCAATAAATCCAAAATCAAATCAAAATCGTACTTATAGTACGTTATTTTAGAATGATTTTTATTTGGTTTCACGTGATAGATAGTCAGACTTATCATTTAGCATTACTAACACTCGTTTTGATGAATGGTGTGGCTTGTGGGTAAGAATAGAAAATGGATATCGATGATGTTGTGATTATTTGGATTTTTGAGAACGGATTTTTACTATTGAATTGAAATTAACACGTCTAGGGGTGAATTGTTAATAATATAGTAAACACGCAACAACAAAGAAATATTTTTCATCAGAGATCTCCAGTCAAGAGAGTGGCGTTTGGACGTAACCCCAATTGATAAGGAGTAAAACACAGAATTGGAAGAGCTGTCCATGCATTGACCAATCACACAAGAGCTCACAGACACCAACAAAATATTTGTTGTTGTACTTAACAAAGGGATTTGACACTGAAAACAATGGAATGTTTATAGGCTTAAAGTTGGATTTAGATCGTGTTATAATCAAAATACAGTATCCTGGAAAGAGTTGTAAACACAAATTTTCATATGCTGATAATCATGGTGATTCACAAAGGGACCTGATGAACTACCCACGTCAATACATGGACGTCTATGGGCCGGAGCGACTATGTCCCAGTACAAGGTCATCCCTTGCTCAAAATAGTGATAATTATATAATTAAAACAGTTTGGTAATGTAAAGCAATACTACTTCATTAAATTGAAGCACCAACGCTCCGAAACTCCGAAAATCACTATTACTTTTTCAAGGCCGATCAGCCTGCCCTATATATATGACAAGGGATGAAACAAAATATGCACATGTTACCCCGCTTACTTTTCGCATATTTAGACTCGTACTATATGTCATTGTTTCCTATTGTTCGACTTAAATCGCTTAAATATCCACGTATGCAGTTTTGTGATATAGTGCCCTCTGTGGTACAATAGTGCTTGTCTTATGCGGTTTTCGAGTTGTAAACACAAATTTTCATATGCTGAAAATCATGGTGATTCACAAAGGGACCTGATGAACTACCCACGTCAATACATGGACGTCTATGGGCCGGAGCGACTATGTCCCAGTACAAGGTCATCCCTCGCTCAAAATAATGGTAATTATATAATTAAAACAGTTTGGTAATGTAAAGCAATACTACTTCATTAAATTGAAGCACCAACGCTCCGAAAACCCGAAAATCACTATTACTTTTTCAAGGCCGATCAGCCTGCACTATATATATGACAAGGGATGAAACAAAATATGCACATGTTACCCGAGCTTACTTTGCACATTTTTAGACTCGTACTATATGTCATTGTTTCCTACTGTTCGACTTAAACCGCTTAAATATCCACGTATGCAGTTTTGTGATATAGTGCCCTCTGTGGTACAATAGTGCGAGTCTTATGCGGTTTTTGATTTCGGAAGATTTCATCATCTGCCTCACCCCGTCGGGTTCCCATGAACGCCGAAGGGCGGCGGTGGCACACACATTTTTTTAGGTGCCGAAAATAATCCCTCAAATTACAAAGCACATTGTCAAAATCAGTTATGAGTGCTGATAAGATACTCGGTTATTGCACACTGTCGTCCGATTACATATAAATCATATATTTTTCCAAATTTCACGCATTTATGACCAGATTTGACAATTTATGTTTCTTGTGAAACCAGATACAACTGTGCATGCGTAGAGCGCCCACAAGAAGACAAAATTCACAGTCTTATAAATTGAGGGCGCTCCATGCTTGCGCCGATTGACATAAACTCCAGTATCTGGTATCACAAGAAACAGAAATTGTCAAATTAATATGTTTGTGTGCTATGAATTTTTGGCAGCAGTTGGCATCGACTGCAAGTCATTCCGTTCTTTATTCATTCTAGTTTCACTGTACTTGGAAATTATTACTCGCGGATAACTTGCATTTCAATTACTTTGAGCATTACACCATTGGCTACTTCTCACTTACATTTTATTGTCAAAGGTGTGTTTAACTGACATTGCTTATTATCTGTATATAGCTTCTTGAATTTGAACCAAAACGTTATTGGCAAGACTCAGAATACGGCAGTGACAGCCAACAACACGTAATTGAAGGCAAATAAACACTTGAAGCAGAAAGGGGTGTTTCGAGTCGTAAAAAAAAGGACGAAACCATTGTTGACTTTTGAGGGGAATGGAAATCAGTCGATTAAAGAGTGTCACAATAAGCGAGGGAGCAAATCGTTTTTATGCTATGAAAGAGTGAAGAGCTTGAACGTACTTTTTAACTTTAGTACAACGTCATTTTTGTTTTATTACCTAACGCTTTTAGGTTCATGTGCTGCAAGTTACAGAGCACATACCTAAGCGGCCGTCCCTCTTCAAATAATTAGGCAAAAGCATTTCCCGTTTCAAAATCGCGAAACTGTCCGTTTTTACGCAGTCTGGGAACTTCGAATTACTAAACGAAGTGCAGAACGACGAAGCTGAAATATCCAATAACCAACACATATCAAACATTATATCTGAATATTCGTCATGTATTTTAAGTCTTACCGGACTGGAAGTGGGAATTTGTTTCCAGTCTGTTACTTACTACCTTATACTAACATATGTTTGGATATTTAGACAAATTATACACGGAATTAAACTGCAATGGTAAATATGCCTTGTTTATTTATTTATCACTCCCCCCATTATCTTGATATACGACATATTACGATCTGGTTCGTTTGTTTGTTAAAAGTAACAGAATATCAATCGCATTGGAGAAGGTTAAAACCAAAACACATTAGGCCGATGTCACACGTGTACGTTGATTTTGAAAAGCGGGAAATATACTTGCTGAGGGTAAACTATGTTATAATATTTACCATAGTTTATTCACTATGCGATAGATTGATAAATATATTTATGATATTCGTGATATATAAGCCGATATTTACTCGATTATACGATTCAACTGTATGTTGTATAATCATGGCATGTGCCGTGAATAGGGAATATTGCAAGGAGTTATATAAAAAATATATAGGCTGATTTATCAGAGTACAACATTCATATACATTGTCCACATAAACACATGGTAATTATGCCTTTCAAAACTATGACGTATTTCGAACAAAGTCATAACATATGTGAAAAAGATGGTCACATCAATCTAAATAAACGACTTTATTCTAATACATCGGGAGTTTTATAGCAAATACAAAAATATTCATGTGCCACATAGACATATTTCGATACCTGCATGTGAACCTAATATATTATTAGATTAAAGGAAGTTTAGAAAGAACTCCCGTGTGCTGAGAGTATTGGAGACACATTAAAATTAATTCAAAATTTAAGGTTTGCTTTTCAAACAAGTAGCTTGACAACAAATTTTTGTTTGCTATTTGAGATGCATAACATGAAAACAATGTGATTCATTATCAAAAATTATAGTACATACAGTTTTTAGTCCAATTAGAGCTAGAGCAATGAATTCAATTTAAATCTGATTCTGTTAGATATCAGAAATGGGCTAATAATATATAATCAAAATGCATGTTTATCAAAATTAAACTAATCACGTCCGTGGATTACCTCAATGAACCAAATGAATTATTATTAAAATTAAGCAATTATTATGCATAGATGCATGTATATTGTTTCAGGGTGCACATGTACACAGTTTCATTATAATGTGATGATTAATCCTAACAAAATTTGTGGAAAGCTGAAAGTAGGTAATTATTATAGATGTATATCAATCTAAAATTAATTTGATCATCACATTGTGTTAGAGTAATATGTAACAAGATTCATTGAAATGAGATAATTACTGTCACAGACCATGTATGTGCGAAGTTTCATTGAAATGTGATTAGAACAAAAAAATATGATTTTTATGATCTGATTTTACCCAAAAACTCAGCAGGTATGTGCATTGTTCTGGAGCATCAATATACAAAGTTTCATTGAAAGGAATAATTAGTACTAGTGATATCAGTGTAAAAGCTGAAAATATGATCATTATGCAAATTAGGTAATTAAATATGCACTGATTTTAACCCAAAACTAATCACATCTGTGCATTAGTTCAGAGCATCTATGTATCAAGTTTCATTAACATCTAATGAATGGCTCTTTAGATATCAATCGAACAGACAAGGAACAGCTACAAAATAGCTAATTATCATGCAAATCATGTAATTAATATGTATGAATTTCAGCTAAAACCTAATCAAATCTTTACATTAACCCAGAGTATCTATACACCAAGTTTCATTAAAAACCAACATACGGTTCTTGAGATATCTGTGGAGCAGTCAGACACACACACATACATATAGGGTAACTGCAAAGACTCCCATTGTCAAACAATGAACAATATGTATAGTATTATAAGGCAATCGGATTCCTTTTCATCAAAAATGACAAAAATCAAAATTAAAGAATCAAAGATATCATCACAAAATGAACAAATCTGAGAGAAGTACACATGTAGGATATTTTTATATAATATCAGAGTAATCAGACTTGCGGTTTACAACAAGACGTCAAAAATATCCTTGTTTTACCAAAAATTACAAAAATACTGTAAAACACATTGAAAAAGTGACATGCAATTTTAGCGAGTTGCGTTGACTTGCTTGCAGTCTGTTGCCATTCTTGAAAAAATAAATATAAATTACTTAAACAAGTGATGAACGCGAAAGTCATGTGACTGTGAAATCCAAACAGACTTGCCATCAGTGTAAGCGCCCTCACTTTACCGGCCATATTTGGGCTCGCAAATTTGCATATACATCATACGGTGGATGGAGTAGTCGTGCCACGGATCATAACAATAAAAAGCAAGTCTATGAATTGTGGTAAAATGACGTAATATCGAAATGTTGATTTAGCGAATCTGTCTTGTCATTGTTCATTTCCCGTTTTCACAATACTTGTCTGTCGCGTGCCAAAACAAATGCGCAGTTATCACCTGCATGACAAGACAAACTATATATCAGTATAACTTCATTGGTGTTATTTATTCATTTATTTATTTTCATTGAAATAATGACCACAATGAATGCGTTTATTTTTATGTGTTAATTTACTTTTCAATAAAGTGTATTCATTATGTCAGTACGTTTACTTTGTGTTGTTTTTACAAAGTGTGATTGAGGAAAAAAAGACGTTGTTTGGTGGACATTTTGAATTTATAATAACGTCATTAGCTACATCTTGAATTAGCGAATCAGTTCTCTCGCTAAATTCGCTAAAAGACATGCTCGCGAAAAAGACATGTTTTACAGTATTCATCAAAATTAGAGAATCAAAGATATAATCACAAAATGAACAAATCTGAGAGCAGTTCACATGTAATACCGATATGTATCAAAACAATCAGACTTAAAGTTTTCAGCAATAAGTCGAAAATATCACTTTTTGCCAAAAAACACAAATATTCATCAAAATTAGAGAATTGAAGATATCATCATGAAATCAACAAATCTATGAGAGGTCTACCTGAGGTACATACACGCCTTTTGTCATTTTCAATGAAATGATCATTACTAAACGCGTCAGAATGGTATTAAGAGTATGTTTTCAGGAGTGGGTGATACCAAGGCGGAAAATGGGGGTTATTCCTGGAATTGCAATAGAGAGGGTTCAGGCTGTTATATAATATGTAGTGTTTTCATGTTTTGTCTGATATTTCTGCGGTATTCTGCTGCTCTAACTGATGTGAGATTTGTTCCGAAATTCGGTGGATTGTGTGCACCCCAGGGTTATTCGTTTTATGCTGAAACATCCCTATTTTTCGATGGAAGAGTCGAACCAGTTTCACTCCCACTGGGAAATCTGCATTCTTGCTTGAAAGAGAGCTAATTAAACAAATTTTCCAGACCGGCGGAAGAGTATGTAATTTCCTATCACGTGATTTTGCTCAGAATGTTGACAAGGAAAGGGGCTATTCTATATTACGCAGGAATAATTGGGAGCAGAATATGTGGGGGATTGTATCAACAGAGATGTTTATACTTAAATACTTTTGTTTATACTTATATCTATCTTCCTTTTGCATTCCTAAGCATTTCTGTTTTAGTATACTGATTTGAAAATGTTGAATGTGTATGCTTTACGATGTTTTTTTTTAACTGAAACGCCCCTACTGGTAGAATCCCGGGTTTGAACAGCGCACACGTGATTCGTTTGAATACAATGGCGAAGAATTGGCACGATAGGTCGCCGTCCGATCTCGGTGGAACGTTTCGAAGTCAATCGTTCGTGGACAACAACGTCGAAGCAACAACGTTCCTTTTACAATGAGATAAACTAATTTCAGCGATTTCGTTATGGAATAGTCTTCAACACAACTTAGAAAAATCACATAATAACAGGCTCTAAAATTATATATATATCAAAGGCAAAGGCCTCCAGATCTGGCTGTAGTAGGATGGTGAAAGTAATGGTACAGCATTGTAACAGTGAATAAGTACTGAGAAATAATTTTAAACTCATAGTTGCTGTTGACATAGGAAGTAAAGTAAGCAAATAACACCGAATAAACGGCAAGGTAAAGACTATGTCTAATTATAGTAAATACGTACTGCGTGCGTGACTCGAACCGCCGCTCGCGTACGGCCCCAAATCGCCTAGCTTCACGCCACTACACGTCCCTATGCACATTTTCCGCTAAAATAAATCCAAGTGAAAATGCCATTTCCGATATACTCTATGGAGACTTGACACTTTTTTTATAAGGCCTTTGCCGCATTCTGGCCATGCTGTGTGGCGCGTATCGCGTGGACGGGTTTCATGTTCTCTGCACGTAATAAGCTCGGTTATTAAGCATCCTTTTTTGGGGATGCCCGGTGGCCGAGGGGAAGACGTGTAGTGGCGTGAAGCTAGGCGATTTGGTGCCGTACGCGAGCGCCGGTTCGAGTCACGCACGCAGTACGTATTTACTATAATTAGACATAGTCTTTACCTTGCCGTTTATTCGGTGTTATTTGCTGACTTTACTTCCTATGTCGACAGCAACTATGAGTTTAAAATTCTGCAGGTTACTTGTTGTGGTTAGCATTGTTTACTCCTAATTTTTATGTCCCGAGAGCGTGCACGTGGCGGTAAACACTGTATTCATGAAATGGAACAGGGATTATTATCCTCGGGCCACACGAGCCCTCGAGTTGCTGATGACGGACCAATTATGTTACATGTGACGAATCCATTTTTTGTCGGTTATGAACGAATCCTGTTGTAAACGTGTACCTACGTGGTGGCTTTTTAACGGGCTAAATTGTGACAATGTTTATTTTCTTTACAATTGGTAGCCACGCTAAAAATGGGTGAACAAATGACTAAAATATTTCTTTTACATAATACAAGTTTCGACTTACTTTTGTAAAACAGGCCTCATGTACATTAGGAAATGTACACTATTTGGTATATAACATTTGTTTTGCGTTACAAGTGGCTGTGGCAGGTCTCCGGGTTTTCGCCGCGCGAAGTGATGCATTATCTTTACTATTTCCATGTGATAGTAGCTGTATTTACGAGAGCGAAAGTGTGTTCTTCGTGTAGTGAATATTGTTTTTAATTGTTGACTGCAGTGTACATGACAACACCCTAAGCATACGGGCATCGTGGACATCGCTGTGGCATCGTAGTACAACGATACGAGGGTGGCAAAATGTACATGAAACGACAAATCTGCATTTCAGACGAACGCCATTATTGAAATAAACACAATTCAAAGAAATGATCAATGCCACATGACTTTGTATTGTTCCATATTAGTTCCGTTATCAATTTTCTCATTGGAATGCCAAAGTAGATAAGGTCTGTACTTGTGCACTATGGAAGCAAGTCTTATTGGCTCGTTATACACTTGATACCCATGGGTATTAGTGCTATCGGCTCGTAAATATACTACGAGTTCCTGTAATCATAGGCTATGTAAGGGATTAATAACAGTTGTTAGCATATCCACACCTCCATTCTTCCTATTAACGTAATTATCGAAAATAAGCCACGTGTAACATCACACTTTAGTTTCTTTAGCGACGATCCCCTGCTCTACAACCACCTTCCTACAGAGTTACATTTATTATTATCGTGTATCGCAATGCCAATACTCATAGGTACCACCCAATCAGTGGCCTCGACAAATTTAAAAGCACACGTGTGTTTCAAATCGGTCCTGCTTATCGGTCCTGTACTGTTTCGCGGGATCAACAGAACTACGACATGCGAATTTGTTGTGGCAGAGACGATCGATCTACACTTTGCCAGTTCGTATGCGTGCAGAAAATGTAGACTGAGGGCGTCAACTCTGCATAAAACATGGATGAGTTCAGGAAGGAATTTCAGAAAGCTAAGCGAGAGTTATTGGAAAGGTCGCAGGCGACTGAATGGCAACTGAAAGTGAGGGATCCCTGCTTTCGAAACGAGTTTCTTTTGATTAGACGAATGTCAACACGGCACGCAGACGAACACATCTCCCCCTTCTGTGTAGTTTGCGATAATAATTACTCGCTTGTATTCTTTGCAAGAAATATCATGGTAGTCTAAACGTTCCAGCACTTTTATAATGCATTCGTCAAGATTTGTTTGTGTTATGATATCAAAAACTGCTGTGGAAATTGTCGCGATCGCACACAGTCAAAACAAACTTCGCGTAAGTCGTTATCGATTCTAGTCGCCAGCGACCCCTGGTCCTTTTTACGATTGGCCACTGTAAAAATGATAGACATCTGCATGACTATTCATTTGCATATGAAAGTACCAGGATCTGGTAAGAAATCTTACCAGTGAATTGCAGCACCGGACAGTCGGTCGTGCCTTACGGCACTCCATACTTTCTGTCCCAGCGTTTGCAATTATTTCAGGCCTATTACGTTTATACACAATTTTTATTAATAATAACAGATTAATATTAGGTACGACCGACTTTCGACAGTCCAATCTCGATTTCACTACACTGAAATATCCTGGTTAGTTGTGTCACACAATTCCGGGAACTTTGTGAAAGACCTTAAACTTTTATAACTCCCAGTCCAGTATACCCATGTACTTCCGGGCTAAAAATATCAATGACCAAATCGTGGTATGAATTCAATACGAATAATATACCACGAGTTTCCGCTGATGAGAATGTCACCATACTTGTCTATGTAAGAAAAGTATAATCCAATTTTAAGTATTACATCCACTTGATGTACGAAAAGAACACTTAATGACAAATTAAATAAATAGCTAACATATCACACAAATAATTGTCAGCCACAGAATGAAATATTATTGTAATCATCTTTAACTATTGTTATTAATAATAATTCATTGACAGTGTACTAAATGCCTCTACCAGAAGACTACTGGGTAACAATCTAAAACAAACTTTAAAATATTATAATTACATTATGTGTATATTTTCAAAATACAAATTTACTCACACTCAGATTCCTGTTTAATGTTGACATTTGTTGCATAAATGTATCTAGATTGGAACGTATGCAGTAATAAACTGGAATACTTTTCTAATATTGCATACTAAATATGACAGTACAAAATAAAATTAAAATAAAAGTTGTTTTTCAATGATACATGACTAATAATAATCCTACTGTACCAATACCTATACCTTGGGACCAGATGTGAATGGCAACACACACTAGATTGCTATCCACTATATTTAAAAACAAACATGTACATGTTTACAATCCTATAATCATCTTTATTCAATAAAAAACGTTGTCTGTTGTATTTCATATCAAAATATCATGATCTAAATGTCATCACACGTTTTGATACATGGCGAATTAGAAAAATACCACATGTCTGAAGGTTTCTGTGCCCTTACTTTTTACAAAATGTTGGTCCAGTTTATTAATTTTATAGCTCAACTTCTCATTCCCTTTTAATGCCTTCTTATTTCTAGAACGAAAGCACAATCTGAATGTCTCAGTTCCCTGGCTCACTTTTTTAATGCCACTCCTATTGTCCTCTTGAGTACTTTTCAAACATTCTAACCCGACCAATGATCTCTTCTCCAGCTGATCAGCGTTCTTTATGAACTGGATATTTCGAGTGTGCCTTTGCTCTCCTAGATCGCTTGAATATACAAAACTCTTTTCACATTCTTTGCACTGGAATAACTTCAGCCCTGTATGTGTATGCATGTGATTTTTTAGACGACCAGACTGGGTGAAGCATTTCCCGCGTTGTTTACACTGAAATGGCTTCAATCTTGTATGTGTAAGCATGTGCTGTTTTAGATTACAAAACTGAGTAAAGCGTTTGTCACATTGTTTGCACTGAAATGGCTTCACCTCTGTATGTACAAAGCATGTGCTCTTTTAGATACCTTAAACTAGTATAACGCATCTTACATTTTTTACACTGAAATGGCTTCAATCCTGTATGTGTAAGCATGTGATATTTTAGACCACCAGACTGAGTGAAGCATTTCTTGCATTGTTTGCACTGAAATGGCTTCAATCCTGTATGTGTAAGCATGTGATATTTTTGACCACCAGACTGATTGAAGCATTTCTTGCATTGTTTGCACTGAAATGGCTTCAATCCTGTATGTATAAGCATGTGATATTTTAGACTACTAGACTGAGTGAAGCATTCCTTGCATTGTTTGCACTGAAATGGCTTACATCCTGTATGTGTATGCATGTGCTGTTTTAGATTACCCGACTGAGTGAAGCATTTGTCACATTGTTTGTACTGAAATGGATTCACCCCTGAATGTACAGGTATGTGGTCTTTTAGATGGCACGACTGAGTAAAACACTTCTGACATGTTTTGCACTGGAATGACTTCGATCCTGTATGTGTAAGCATATGTTGTTTTAGACCACCAGACTGAGTGAATCTATTTTTACATTGCATGCACTGAAACACCTTTTCCATGGACTGCACACATTTAGGTTCTCTGTTGATTTTGTCAAAACCTCTACTGGTATATGGCATTTTGCAGTCTGTATTTACTTCCATTATGAGGTTATATAAGTATAGCTGAGCGTACGGGTTAGAATGCAGTATGAAGGTAATCTTATTGGATGTGGTCAATTTGAAATATACTAGATTGTAAAAAATCAACAAAACTCAGCAAGCAATCACATTACACATTTCCCCTCAATGAACTAATAGACAATTCTAATATCGCACATTTTAGTTGTGTTGTTGTTTTCATTAATAATTCAAAGCATACCATGTGACATTGCAAGCATAATTCTCTATGTGTATATGTTGGTAAGTTTCATATATATTTTCAGTGACTTGAGTATACAAATGTTTAGGAATTCGTCTCACTTCTCTGGAAATCTTGAAAATCTTGGGAAATGAAATGTACTACATTGTGTTCCAGGGCTTCATTGTGTGAAGTGTTCTTCATCCATAAATTGGCAGCAAGTTCAGTTTTCACCTACAAAATAACAGAATGAAACAATACAACAAAATATATTTGGAGTGCAACATCATGAAATGATGGATATCTAACTGCAGTATACCATGTATTTATGTGCTTCTACAAAGCCTAGCCTAAACCTATCAAAATATTATTAACTGGCATTGTAGATTGTTATCTGACAAGAATGATTCCAGCATAATAAGCGGGTCTAGCTCGAATGCTAGTTTTATATGCGTCTCTACAGAACCTAGGATAAAACATACATGTAAATACTGTAAGTGGAATGTATCTAAATAAAAATACGGTGTGATAACAATGCAGCCTATCTATCTGTAATATAAGATTTATATGTGTCTCTACAGAGTTTATCAACATAGCTACATGTAAATACTATTTAGAGATAACGTATCAATGTAAAAGTATTATGTGATCACAAAGCACCATATCTAGCTAATTTTCTGTGTGTCTCAGAGTCTATGAAAATAGCTACATGTGGTACAATAAAAAATGATAATAAAAGAAAGGTGTGATATCAGAGCAGCCTACATAGCTAGAATGCTAGTTATTTACGTTTCTGTTTGGAGCCTGGAATATTACCTACATATCTTCACAGAACTATGGATAATACAATGTAGATGCAATGTATTAAAGTAAACGTATGGTATGATGTGATATCAGATCAGCTTATCTGGCTAAAATGCTCGTTGCATATTTGTCTTATTAGAGCCTGGATTATTACCTACATGTAGATACAATGTATTAAAGATCGACATGGTTTATAAACAGGCGCGGGTGGAGTTTATTATTCAAGTAAAGTCGCCTCACTCACATTAATATCTGTGTATAAAAGCTCCACAAAAAATATTATATTTCTGTTTTTCAAACGTGAGTGGCGCCATGAATGTTCAGGTTAGTTATAAATAAAAAAAGAATAGTAATGAATTTTGCCGGAAAAATGGTTTTCAAAAGCGTCGAGTTTCCAATTTGCCGGCACTGTAAGGCCCTCCCACATCGTTTTCAAAATGCCTACTTTGAATATGAGGTGTATTAAACGCTACCGGTGCATTGCTGATACATACAATGGAATGAATTACAGGAAAGAAATCAGAGTTTGTCAAAACCAGACAGAATATAAAGTGTCTGTCTGAAAACACAGACGGTGGTTGAAGTCAACTTGTCTACGATAAACGGCATTCTTAAGCCGTAATAACAATTTTGCCTGTAGTTATGTTATACTAGTATATGCACTCGATGTACATTTTTATTTATTCAACAATCTTCGCTCACTGCGCTCATCAGGAAAACTCCACACGATGGTGTGTGGTCGATCGACAATCTCGTTCCATTCACGGTTATTAGTAATTATGTTCAATGTAGAATCGCTTGGAATAAAATTCTATGCGCATGTCATGAAAAACAATCAACAATTTGTTGACGCTTTCCACATAACTTATACAGTAAAAGTATGGTGTGATGTGATATCAGAGCAGCCTATCTATCTCGAATGCTAGTTATCTAAGTGTCTTTGTAGAACAAAGAACAATATCTAATTGTGGATGTAATTTATTTAAATAAAGATAAAGTATGGTGTGATATCAGAGCAGCCTAACTAGCCAAAATGCTAGTTATCTATGTGTCTTTGTAAAACCAAAAATATTACATGTATATACAATGTACTAAAGTAAACGTATTATATAATTTGATGGGCTTAGCTTGCTAGAATGCTCGTTATATGTTTGACTTTTTTGAGCCTGGATTATTACCTACATGTAGATGCATTGAATTAAAGTGAAAGTATGTTATTAAATCAGAGCAGCCTATCTAGCTAGTATGCCCCTTATACATGGAATGGCCTGGAATGTTACATACATGTAGATACAGTGTATTACAGTAATAGTATGGTGTGATACCATAGCAGACTATATAGCTAGAATTAGACACTGACTGGAGTCTAAGGTGGGTAATTTATCATAGTGAATTTATGCAGAGGGTTTTCAACCCATCTATTCACATAGTTCATACCCACCATAGACTCATGTCAGTCAACATTATCTGCGATTCAGCCAGCAGCAGAGAGAGAAATCTAGGTCAGTGGAAGCCCCATGAGCTCATAGATTTTCTTCCACAGTAGGGACCTTGTGTCTATGTTGGGTAAGAACTGTGTGAATAGGGGGGTTGAAAACCTTCTGCATAAATTCACTACATTCAATTACCCACCGCAGACTCCAGTCAGTTAGAATGACCATTTTGAGTCAGACGCAGAAAGATGGTGGGTTTCCATGCAAAAAAGGGTGTCCCAGCCCGGCACAATATTCCCTGCTTACGACTACCACTTAGATAAGACCAGTGACGGTGTCTTAACTTGACAGTGTCGGGCCCACAAGAAAGCAACTGCAGAAAGGGTGACAGAGTTGCCCGACAATGCTAGACATAGACTCAGATGCTTGAGTGACTAGCATTCCGAAAAAAAGAGGCTGGAACAGTTCTGCATGAGGGCATAGGCCGAAAATGAGACCTGGACATATCCAAGAAGTGCTGACGGGAGAAACTTCTCTGCACAAATCTGTAGCAGAGACTACTCTTTCCCCTATGCGCAGTGATTCCTGTGTTCATCTGGGCTTGCTCAGTAACCAAAGTCTCACCCACTAGAACGGGTCCCACCGTAAAAGGACCTTCCTCAATTGTTTGGGTGTCTCTTTGGTAATAAATGCCCGCCCTCAGTATATGCTAGAGTGGGAGGGCACCTGATGCAAGAGCCAATGATTCAGTGATCGCACAAAGCCCATGTGCTCGTACTCTGTGTCTCTGTAGACCCTGTGTCGAGGATGCCAGATGGTCACAGACCTTGCACACTGACGCAGTGATTCACCTGGAAATGAAGTCGGGTAGACTGATCTGTCCTACTTACCCTGGTCATAACACATGAACATGTGCTTGCTGCCATGCCTCAATTCCTTAGTACGATTCTCGTAGTAACTCAACACCCAAACTGGGCATAGAAGCAATTCTCGATGGTGGGTAACAAGGCCAATGATCGCTGCATAGGACAAGCCCAACTCGTCAAACAAATGGATATAAACGTCAGCTACATGGTCAACAGAGATGGCATGGATCAACCTCCCTTCCACTACACCAACGTATGCCCGCCATTTTAGGACGTAGGCTGCATTGGTGGAATCCCTATTTGCCTTGGCCAGGTCGTTTGTAGCTCGCTCAGATAAACCTGAGTTCTTTTGCACACACAAAAATAAGAAAAACAAATTAGCCTACTAGCCACTACGTCTACTGTTACCAACGGTTCACAGCTTCTTCAGAAATCTCAGTCGAAAAACTGGAGACTGAATCACACTGTTTTTGCTAGGATGCTCACTTGATGCAGAGAAAAACAGAAGTGAAGTCATAAGGCAAGATGATGTCCCCTGCCTTGCCTCGGTGACGTGGTTCATGATGTGGAAGAAAAATATATGAAGTCATAGGGCTTTCCCTGACATAGATTTTTGTCTTCGTCCTTGGTTGAATGGCAGAATAATGCCTACAGTGGTAATTGAACGTAGTGCATGCTTGTTTTCTTTGTGTCTTTACAGAAGCATGGATAATATACAATGTAGATGCAATGTACCAAAGTAAAAGTATGGTGTGATATCAGAGCAGCCTATTTAGGTAGAATACAAGTTTCATGTGCAGAACCAATATGTAGACACAATGTATTGAGATATCTTTCTATAGAACGCTAGTTTTCTATGTATCCACAAAACCTGGCATGATAGCTACATGTGGATAAAATGTTGGTAGAATGTATGAAAGTAGAATAAGACATAACAATCTACATATATACATATTTAAAATTATCAAAATGAACTACACTTACTTGAAGTGGATTCTGCATGTGAAACCTTTAGTCTGTACACTACACTACACTACACTACACTACACTATACAATCTGATTCTATCCAATATATATATCTAAGTTAACATAGTATAAAAGATTATGTTGTTATTAAAGGACTTAAAGTATAAATGACAAAAAAATACCAGTGTTTGGTTGTGTCAAGAGTGGCGAACAATTTGCCTCATATTTAGCAAGCAATTTGCTTAATTTATTCTTCAGTACGAGTAGCACTTTTATTTTCAACACCAGAATTAGTATTATTTCAAACGTTTTTTTTTTTCAAATCAGATGTTGGTCGTGATTTCTACGTGATTTCTGAAGTACCATAAGCATGTTGTACATTTCGACATAAATTTGCTATTTTTCATTTTCTTTAAATATTTTCTTTGGCATCGAGATGATTAGCCAGTCACGTACCAGACTAATTACATATACATGTTGAACTAATTGAACTTAGCTGCTTTCTGACTTATAGAACAATAATCAATTGAAATTATTAACAATAGATCTGAAATGGTTTGGAGCGTGGCATTGACCACCAAGCATGACAATGCTACCAGCTGTTTGTGACCTTGGGAAAACACTGATTACACACAAAAGATTAACAATAAAGCAAACAAAATCATTGAAACTACAAAGAGTTCAGAGATTTGAATGATGAATACAAGTCATTGGTATAACCCAGTCTCCAACAGCTCTTCTACATAAAATCAAATAATATAAAATCATAACTTTGAAATCATCATTACATCATTTTGGTGTGAATTATGTAAATTTGAGCCCTTCTGTCACTAAGCCTTTGTTTTACTGCTCCGCTGTTAGCGTTGAACACGTGCTGGTAATTTGCATACCATACATCTAATGCAAAACAACGTAGTTAGGAAGTATCCATCTAAGTCGGAGATTGTTAATTATTTTCCTACTCAAATTAATTGTGCTTGCTAAACAATTAAACCGTACTCTTGATCTAATTAGTGAGCAAATATATAGCTGATTAAAATGTGTTTCTGGTTACCAATAAGCATCCTTTATTGTGTTAAGTCTTCCATGGGCAACGACGTGATGGTAGATCCATTGATAGTTAATTACTTTTCAAATTTATCATTTCCTTCAAGAAGTCTCGGTTTTAGTATTTTTTGTTGTCATATTTATTTTCTTTATACTTTTGAACGCAAGTTGTTAAATTGAGAAAAAAATAATTATGGTGTAAATACCTCGTTCGATTAATTTCCACAACTGCAAGTACATAAGATAAAGAAATAAATCCTTAGAATGAATATTTGATGTTGAAAAAATGTTAACTTCTGAATTCAAACCCTTAATGAATTCCACATAGGGTATAAATACCTCTATACCGCAGAGGGTATTCCTCTCTCTCCTGAATTGATTTTGCAAATATAGGGCACACCATTTCGACACTTTAATATCGAGCAAAACTAACTTTGTTTCTGTTTATTTCTTGTCAAAATCAGGTAATTGTCAGTTTAATTACCATGTTTACTTAATATGCTGTTTTCTTACTTATTTTTTTAGTTCTGCATGGCAGCGTATCATGCGGTTTTTCTTTTCTAATATTCTTTATTTACATTTTATGGTTTGATATTGTTCAGTTTATTAGATTTTAAAGCTAATTTTGTTTTATCGCAATGGCATATTTGTGTACCATTCCACATGGTTGTTCTTTGACTAGTGTTCATTTTGCTGACTACTTCAATGTTCTGATTAGTTGAATGGGAAAGCTATAACGATTGATTTGGTATTTGCATCTGTTTATCCAGTTTAATCCACACCCTTGGCGTTTGTATTTTGTTTTTTTATTTCCCATTTTGCTACGTTGTAATATGCTACCACTTCCCTGTTTTATTGTAATATTTGAGTGTTGATGATGTCTTCTTTGTCTGTCTCGCCATGACCTAGTTTTAAAATCACGGCCAGGTTGCAACAAAGTGCATGACCTTTGACTTTGAATTTGACAACTGACCCACAAGACCACGATGGATTGACTGGTTGTGTTTGCATTTGATGAGACTATACAGAGTGTATATATATAGAAATATAACACGTTTCTATTTTTGAATTACAATTGTCCAAAAAATTGCCAATTTTGTGTTTTTACTTGTGTAAACTATATACATCCCATAACCCGTTAGTGTACATCCTGCCAATTGGTTGTTTTCCATTTGCGTTGTTCATACCTGACCCGACCCTAACCCTAATGCCAAGACACGTTCCTGTTAATAATTGTTCAATAATGATACTCTGTTGTGCACTGTCTGCGAGTAAGTTGCATTGATGTCAACTGATTGAACAAGTTGTGTTTAAGTAATTTCCACTATTAACAAGTGGTTAAATTGTGACAATAAATGTGTGGAAATATATTTGAGACTTATTTTGGTGTAGACAAGTTGCGCGTAATTAATTTCCACCAGTACAATTTGTTAAATTGAGGAAATAAATGTATGGACTAATATTTGAGTCTTATTTTGGTGTAAACAACTCGCGTTTGATTAATTCCCACAATTACTAGTTGTTAAAGTGAGAGAATAAATGCGTGAACAAATTATTTTGGTGTAGACAACTCTCATTTAATAATTTTACACCATTTAATAATTTTACACCATAACAAGTTGTTAAATTGTGAAAATAAATGTGTGGACAAAAAATCGAGACTTATTTTGGTGTAGGCAACTCTCGTTTAATAATTTTACACCAGTACAACTTGTTAAATTGAGGAAATAATTTGTATGGACTAATATTTGAGTCTTATTTTGGTGTAAAGAACTCACGTTTGATTAATTCCCACAATTACAAGTTGTTAAATTGAGAGAATAAATGTCTCAACAAATATTTAATACTTATTTTGGTGTAAAGAACTCACGTTTGATTAACTCCCACAATTACAAGTTGTTAAATTGAGAGAATAAATGTCTCAAAAAATATTTAATACTTATTTTGGTGTAAACAACTCATGTTTGATTAATTCCAACAATTACAAGTTGTTAAATTGAGAGAATAAATGTCTCAACAAATATTTAATGCTTATTTTGGTGTAAACAACACACGTTTGATTAACTGCCACAATTACAAGTTTTTAAATTGAGAGAATAAATGTGTGAACAAATTATTTTGGTGTAGACAACTCTCATTTAATAATTTTAAATGACCATACGACCATTTTGCAACGAAGTGCGTGACCCTTCATCGTTCTGTTCAACTTTTAAGCTATGATTTATTACCGTTATTATCATTATATTGTCACGTGATTTGTTTTACCTTATGTGTAACATCTTAAGTATTGTAATTGTATTGTTATTGTAATTTGTATATACAAATTCGTATATACTGAGGAAACGACCCCGATTCTGTGAGACTATTACCATCAGTTATTCCTCACCAGTGCAAAGCAAGAAACGGAATGGTCGCATGTGTTGAGATTACACGCCGCTGAGACAACAAACGCGTTCTGTTCATACATACAGTGTTCACATGTATTAATTATAATTTCACGAGGTCCATAACTCAAACATGAATATCTAACGAGTATACTCTAATCGTAGATATAGATCACTTACTTCGCTCGGAATATTCCTCAGTCCAGACATAAGCTCGTCCTGTAAAATCTGTTTCATGCACTCAATCGCACAATGGCGGAAACCCCGTTAACCTCAAATTAATGCCCTCTACGGTGACAACATTAATTAACAGTGGTATTGCCTCTAGATGGCGCTCTTGTTAAATGATTTTGTATCACAGGTCATCACAGGTTGATTATGCATAGTAGTCACGCTTTAGACAGGTATTGTTATTGTATTGTATTGTGATTTTTGATTTACGGGTATGTAAAACGAAATTACATTAACGGATGTAACTGATAACTTTTCCAATGAAATCGTTAGCACCCCGTTGGCAGTCCAGTCACACTGGTTCTCACCACAAAAGGTTACGACCCCCCCTGCCAAATGCTAAGAACAACTGAAACTAATATATACATATTTACATGACAAATTTTCCACCTATGCGGATCTGTTTGTGCAGGAGTTTTACGACCGTGTGCCTTTACTGACGTCAACCAAACTTGTTATATGGGAAGTTGGCACCCAAGGCTCACAAGTGCTACACCTTCCCCAAGGGTGACCTGGAGGTAGTTGTGGCAAAGGGTAACCTCATTCTCCCACGTACATAGACTCCACAATCGGATGTAGTTTAAAATGTATTTGTATTGTATTGCACTGAAAGAAAACCTTACCTTCAGTACCTCTTGTATATCTGAAAATCATGGTGATTCACACAGGGACCTGACGATCTACTGTACAAGGCCTTACCCTTGCTCAAAATAATGGAAATCATATAATAAATACAGTTTGGTAAATAAAGCAATCATACATCATTAAATTGAAGTACCAACGACCTGAAACCCCGAAAATCACTAATACTTTTTTCCGATCAATCAGCCTGCACTATATATATGCACACATTTTTATAAGATAGATACTGGGCTATTCAAACAGTTATACGATTCACGCGTTTATGACAAGTTCTGTTTTTTTGTATATATGTATATATGTAAATATGTGTGCGCAGACTGTATATAATTTCACTAATTCTTATCGACATTTTATGAAAAAAATATATTCATATATGACCCACTAAAAGTATTTACGCACCGCACTACACAAAGTGGCTAACTACGATATCGTATAATAAAATAGCGAGTTAGAATAACAAAATTATGAACTATGGCGGCATTTTGAAACGATATGTTATGACTTTGAAATTATTATTTTTTGGAATCAAATTTTCGCAAGTTTCTCCCCATGAATATTGTTTTATTTTCAGTTTGTTAGTTAGTCTGGCATTTAGATCAGACAATACTAATTTATAATTTAAAAAAAAAAATGCGCGACAAACTCTCAAAAGTGTGTGTATTTGAAATGAGTTGTAAGATGTTATCTGTTACACGATGTTTTCTGCCGGTAATGCTGAGAGGAACGTGGGATATTTGCCAACTTTTATGGTGGCCTATATATATATACAAATTTGTCCGCTACATGAAAATTCGTCCACTACTTGAACACCGCTGTGCTACTTGAAAAAAAAATCTGTCGGCTACTTGGGAATTGCTCCGCTACATGTAAATCGATTGGCTACTTGGCAATTGCTCCGCTACATGTAAATCATTGGCTACTTAGGAATTGCTCCGCTACATGTAAATCGATTGGCTACTTGGGAATTGCTCCGCTACATGTAAATCGATTGGCTACTTGGGAATTGCTCCGCTACATGTAAATCGATTGGCTACTTGGGAATTGCACCGCTACATGTAAATGGATTGGCTACTTGGGAATTGCTCAGCTACATGTAAATCGATTGACTTCTTGGCAATTGCTCCGCTACATGTAAATGGATTGGCTACTTGGGAATTGCTCAGCTACATGTAAATCGATTGGCTACTTGGCAATTGCTCCGCTACATGTAAATCGATTGGCTACTTGGGAATTGCTCAGCTACATGTAAATCGATTGGCTACTTGGGAATTGCTCCGCTACATGTAAATCGATTGGCTACTTGGGAATTGCTCCGCTACATGTAAATCGATTGGCTACTTGGGAATTGCTGCACTACATGTAAATCGATTGACTACTTGGGAATTGCTCCGCTACATGTAAATCGATTGTCTACTTGGGAACTGCTCCACTACATGTAAATCGATTGGCTACTTGGGAATTGCTCCGCTACATGTAAATCAATTGGCTACTTGGAAATTGCTCCGCTACATGTAAATCGATTGGCTACTTGGGAATTGCTCCGCTAAATGTAAAACGATTGGCTACATGAAAATCAGCGGCTACATGAAAATCGGTTGGCTACTTGAAAATCATGGTAACACATAATCATTCAATTTGTAAATACATATAACACAAAGGGGAAACCGCATTGTAACCAAAACATGTCTTCCTAACGTTATTTGTAGGACCCCGAGTGTGGATGGGCTTTGTGTGTCGTGCCAAAAGCGCACACATTGCAATTATTTTAGATAACTTAGTGTTTTTCTGTGTAATTAGATTTAGTGGTTCAATCGCCTTTGCGATGATAATCGAAAAACAAAATCATGACCATTAGTGTGACCTACGTACAACTTACAGTTGCGAATAATGTGTAATGTGAACAACGTGTAGACACTCTTTTTACAGATGAACTAAAACCAAACTTAGTAGTATTAAAGTGTTTCATGTTTGCTCAATATTCGGATGCCATGAAACTCATTTTTACTTATGTAACCGTGATACACGCTACAGTCGAATTTGGCAACGAGTTGTACTTTTTAGAAGTATGTACTGTGAAATTTGTAATTGTATAGGGTTAAAATGACCTACTGACTTGTAACCTGTTTATCTTCAAAGCCTAGAGTCTGTATGCATTAAATTAATTAAACACATGCAAGTAGGATTCAAGCTGGCAGGTTGCTTGAATTCATTATATTTAACAAACATATAGGAGCTTTGCTTCACCAGTCGATTCACCGTAAATTCGTCCAAATTCAAACTCGTCCCACGAGTTGATTCGTCCCGATTCGCATTCGTCCCATTGTGTGGTCAGCATTACGATCTTGGACAAAGTGATGTCGATTCATGTTTGTGTGCTATGAATTTTTGGCAGCAGATGACTGCATTCATTCCGTGCTTTACGCTTTCTAGAATCACTTTACTTGGAGATGAATACTCGCGTATAACTAGCATTTCAATTACTTTGAGCATTACACCATTCGCTATTTCTCACTTACATTTTATTGTCAAAGGGATGTTTAAATGTTCTTGCTTAGTAAATGTATATTCACGCATCGGCTATCAATCATGTTATTTGCTATAAATAGTTGTTACTTTCGCAGGTTACTCGAACAATTCAGCATCATCATCAATATTAAGATGTAACCTTTTGCTGTAGCTTTCATATTTTATTTTCATATTTGAATATATCCGAGAACTATGATGTGATTTGTATTTACCTTAGTAGTAGCTTCGCGATGAGTGCCTTCGCAATGATTGGTTTCTGCGATGAGTGGCAAAAACTTTTCATCAGTTTGTGTCATTAACAACCAGTGTTATCTGGAATACAATATATAATTAAAATGATATAAAGTATATGAGATATATAATTATATGCATAAATGATACACACAAATGAGAAAACGCTTTCCGTGTTAAGAGTTATTTAAATTAATGTTTGTTAACAATTTTATAAACTGGCTTGGAAATTCCCACCACCAATA